>NC_041408.2:96850758-96880758 GCF_900747795.2 Erpetoichthys calabaricus
ACAGTTTAACATCTGTGGCAGAGCGAAGGGCGCTCAGCAGGCTCCTATCAATTATGGAGAATCCACTGCATCCACTTAATAGTATCATCTCCAGACAGAAGAGCAGCTTCAGCGACAGAATGCTGTCACTGACCTGCTCCACTGACAGATTGAGGAGATCGTTCCTCCCTCAAACTATGCGACTCTTCAATTCCACCCGGGGGGTTAAACGTTAACATTTAACATTATACAAAGTTATTGTCTGTTTTTCACCTGCATTATTATCAATCTTTAATTTAATATTATTTATTGTATCAGTATGCTGCTGCTGGAGAATGTGAATTTCCCATTGGGATTAATAAAGTATCTATCTATCTATCTATCTATATATTATATATATTATATATATATATATATATATATATATATATATATATATATTTATATATATTGTGAAACCTCCACGGCAAGTACAGCTGCCAGTCCATCCGCCTCCACTCCTCCTCAGGCTTTGTCTTCTTCCTCCCGACTCTGGCCATTCAATGGAGTGAGGCAGCTTCTGTTATTCAGGTCCTGGGAGTGTTCCAGGTGGCTCATCAGTATTACCTGGAATCACTCCCAGGTGCACTGGATGTCCTCTATAGGGCTCTGCAGCTTCCCCTGGCAGCCCCCATGGAACCCAACAGGGCTTCACCAAACTCCAGATCTCTACATAACCTGCGGGAATCCGTGCTGCCACAACCACCCAGGGGAGGTATTGCTTCACCAGTTGCCTCTCCCCTGATCCTTCCACTCTGTTGGCAAGAGAAACCTGCATGAGTTCATGCAGTCCTTATTGAATCCCAGATGACATTTCCCAGGTGGTCTAGTTTCTTATTACAGATTATATATACAGTACATATTTGAAAACTATTTCTTGTCAGAGACAGAGCTCCTTGGAAAGTGTCCAACAGTTAAGCGGGTAACAACCTTAATTTAAATGCCTGTGGCTTCTCTGAAAGTGTTGCTTTTTCCAGCTGATGAATAAAAGGCAGTCATTCTGACCCTTTGCTCCCCCAAGCACAACACCAAAGTCAGCACCTGGCTTTCTGTCTGCTAGCAAAGAAGCTAAAAGTGTTACAGCTTCTCAAAATGCAGGAAATGTTACTAAGACATTATCATACAAACTCAAGGTCTGTTCCCATAGGAATTGAAAGCTGCACTTGTAACTAAGCAAAATACTCCAAATCCTGCTTTGCCTTTCAGTTTTAACCTGAATATACTGCACTTATGTTCAACCTGACAAGACTTTCAGGATTTGGCCTCTTGCATGAAATCTGTCAGCTTCATGAAATCTTCATGCATGTGTAGGTGCCAAGGTGGATGGACTGGCATCCTAAACCGGAGGTAGGGTGGTTTCTTACCAAAATTGGAGAGCATAAGGGTAGGATACGAATGGACAGACATTCCGGCCAGGGTTGTTGCGCGTACCTTTGCTGGTTGGGAAGATATAATAGACAGGGAAGGACGGTCTCTTGGGGCCAAGTAGACTTCCATTATGCCAGATGGCATCATCCCTTGGTTAGAGCTCCCATTTGTGCACCTTAGGAATTGTAGTCCTGATGGACGCCTCTGTCACTGGTACCGCCACATGTAGTTGTGGGGAGAGGACTCACATTTTAAGGAGATTCCACCTGACTCGGAAGTGCTTCCAGTGTGTAATCACATAGCATTGGAAGTGCTCCCGGGTCTGGCATAAAAGAAGCCACTCAACTTCATTCAGTTGAGTTGAAGTCAGGAAACAGTGGACAAGGCTTGCCTCGCCTGGAAGAGAGACAAGGAGATTTGTTATTCTACGCATTCTTGTTTTGGAGGAAGAACATGTGAAAGGCACTTAGTGTAATAACAGTACACTTCACTTGTACCTGTGACTGTGTTTGTGTACTTGTGTCTGGAGCCTGGTCACATATGTAAAACTTAAATATTAAGTTTTTACCTGAAACTACAAATTTTAAAATCATTTTCTTTTTTATTGAAGTATCCTACTTATTCTACTTGTAAATTTGATTTTCAAACAGTATCCATCTTTTTATATTTTCATTGCACAACTTTCTACCCAGTCCATTGCAGGTCATATGCATACTTATCATTCTGGAGCAAGTTAGGGGTACAATCAAAATTGCATCATCCTGTTCATAATTTCATAATTTTAAAAAAAATATATATATATATATATATATATATATATTTATATATAATATATACTAATGGATTAGGTAATTCTGACAAAATTCAGAGAAGGAACATATATTAGCAATCTTGACATTTTGTAAAAGAAACAAATGATCACTTTATTAGAACAAACAACAAAAAAACTAAATATTTATATATAAAGAATCTGTCAGAAACATAGATCATCAAAGTATATTATCGAAATTATTTGGTCTTCCAAACAATAAAACTTTAAAAAAACGTGAAAATCCACTCTGCATTATATCATACTGACCTACACTTAGATTAGCATATCTAAAGAGGCTTATGTATTACTTTATGAATAAAACTAAAATAAAAGAATTCAATGTTATGTATTTTTCCCTTGATGTCATTTTTTTATCATTTTCTTTTAACTAACAATTTGAATGTAAATTGTATATTCCAAATACCAGTGTGTAAATGTTCCAGAGATATTGTAGGTTGAACTGAGTTATTAGTTTTTGCCTTTTACCAAGACATTTTGGTGGAAGAAAGACTGAAAGAGCTTTCATCTTCAAGGAAAGAAATATGTATTTGTTCTCCATACCTTACATACCAATTAGACTTGTTCTGCAAAATGCATCCAGTATATCTTTTTATGTTAAAGCATTACTAGCTTTACAGCTTATAACATTCTAAACATTAATTACACTGCATCTGTTTTTGATGTATAGCAATGTCTGAAATGTTGTCAAGGAAACTGATACTCCTTCAGTCCGAGCATCTAACAGCAAAGCATTTATACTTTCATAGTGTTTAGACCTTTATAATAAACACATCAAGCTGTACAACCTGAAGAGAAAAAGCATAAAGCAATGCTTTAAGCCAATGCTTAGTACCTTTAGTGGAAAACACAAAAATTAAACTGAATGAGTTTTTGTAAGATATGTATTAAATATATTTCAGAGTTTGTTGAACTGCTTAGTGATCTCTACATTTAATTAACGTAGAATACCCTTTATTTTAGCCTCAACAAAATGTATCTTGCAGGTAGTAAACTTAAAATAACATGATAATTATAAAAAAAGTTAAACCAGTCATTTTCTATTAGTATTTTTGAGAAATGCCACAGTAGTTTTTGTAGGTGATTCAACTTTTTATTTTATTATTTAAGAAACACACTCATTTCTCTGATGGCTGACCAGGCAGAAGAAAATCAGAATCCTCCATCTTCCTAACTCACGTAACTACTTTGAGACCTTTAGATATAGGTGTGTTAAAGATTATACCATTCTTCTGTATGCTGATTGAAGAAAACGTGTTTATTAACAGTTATGCAAATTAACCTAACTTTTTTTAAGATCATTACTTTGTTATATTCTTCAGTCTTGTCAAGCTGAACTGACTTGTACACATTATATGCACCCTTGAATTTGTTATATTAAAGGACTCCATCTTGGAGACATTGATAAAGTTGATCATGACTGTTATTTAAAAGATTATTTCCCTAACAATGTGATTAACACTTTTCATTTAAATTCTCCAAAGCAGTTATTCATTAATATTAGACAATACATTGGAGGAATCCATCCATCCATCCATTATCCAAACTGCTATATCCTAATTACAGGGTCACAGGGGTCTGCTGGAGCCAATCTCAGGCAACACAGGGCACAAGGCAGGAAACAAACCCTGGGCAGGGTGCCAGCCAACTGCAGGGCGCACACACACACACACCAAGCACACACTAGGGACAATTTGGAATCTCCAATCCACCTAACCTGCATGTCTGTGGAGTGTGGGATGAAACCAGAGTGCCTGGAGAAAACCCACGCAGACACAGAGAGAACATGCAAACTCCACGCATTGAGGACCCAGGAAGTGAACCCAGGTCTCCTAACTACGAGGCAGCAGCACTACCCACTGCGCCACCGTGCCGCCCCTGGAGGAATACACTTCAGAAAATAATAAAAATGTAAGACTCATTATAGCTAGTGCTTCCAATTTGCCGTGTCTAAAGAGTGGCAATTTCAAAAGATACAGTAGGTCCTGAAGACATCACTATTGCTTTGGGAGCATCAGTAGCTTAAATAACTGATACCAAAATTACTTCTGTGACAAATGCTATGTCTGATTTATAATACTGTAACTCCTTCCTATAGAATGATTCATTAACCATGTCACTGAAATGAAGATAGAATATATATTGTTTAACTATTTAATAGATGAGGATTATTATTTACAGTATATGCAAACATAAAATATTCCACTCAGTCAAAAATATTTAGGTTGTGTAAGTGATAATGTGTGGTCTTTAAAACAGTGAAAACAATTTCTTTTAATAAACAAGGTGAAGCGCTTCCTGAGATACAAAACCTGCAGTATGCACACTCAAGAAATTTTTCTCATGCATTTTTAAACATCAACAGGCAATCATAAATGGGATCTAGGGCACCTAGTCCAAAAGATTCAATCTATTTTTTGGTCTGAGCAAACATGCTGTCAAACATGATGGAAAACTTTAACAAACGCTTGTAATGCAAAAGTTTGAATCTTATTTTAAATAATCTCTGTTGTTTTGAGAAATAAAGTCAGCAAATTTCAGCTTTAATTTTAACGTTACCGTTCCGGAAACGTGCTTGTAATCCAAAGCACTCGTAAATCAAAGCGAATTTCCCCATAAGAAATAATGGAAACTCAGACGATTCATTTTACAACCCACAAATATTTATATAAAAATTATTAATACAAAATCTTCACTCTAACTAACGGAATCACTGCTATCTGTTGGCTCACTGGAATCTTTGTCTTTTTTTGCGACCTTAACAAGGAAACCTCTCCAATGACAGTTGCTTTTGCCTGAAGAGTCACTACACTTGGACACAAAATTAAAAAAATGCTTTACGCATGTAAGGTTTCTAAATTCTTTTGGGATTCCGCCCCAACGGGAAAATAGCATCCTGAAGCAAGTATCCACAGGCTCCCAGCGCTGTAGCAGTTTGCCGTAAAAGAGAATCAGAAAAGATCGCGGTCAAGCTATAAGTGCCTGCCATCAATGTGTGATGCAAGTGTAAGAAGGACGCTATATAGCGCCCAACCAGACACAGATTCACATGGAGGCACTCGTAAAATAAATAAGCTGTTTATTATTCTTCAGCTGGAGGGCACGTCTTCCCCGTAATCCCTCCAGCCACAACACAGTTCCAAGCACAGTACAGTCAACACACTCTTCTCCTTTTACCACCACTCCTCCCTGGAAACCTCGTCCTCTTCCTCCCGATTCTGGCCCCTGAGCGGTGGTCGCTGGCTCCCTTTTATTGGGTACCCGGAAGTGCTTCATGTGCTTGATTGGTGACATCCGGCTGCACTTCCAGGTAAGGTGAATCCAGTGCCCAAAAGGCGGTGCCTGCGGAACCCCACAATGCTGCACAGAACCCCCATGAAGCCCTGGGGGAGTCCGAGGCACTGCTGCAACCCAGGGAGGCTGCCATCTAGCATCCAGGGAGAGATATTGGGCTTCCCACCCTTGCCCCCCTGGCAGATGTGGTGAAGGGGCGTCCCGGCCAGGCATGGACCCCGGCCATCCGTCACACAAGGAACATTATAAATGCAAGGGAACAGTATTACTTAGCCACTAACCTGGTCACGACCTTGCCTGACTGCTGTTTCTCTGTATAGGACAGCAGTAGATCCCACTACAATAAATAACCGTGCTGTTCCTGTTTCACGCTGAATAAAGCTGGTTTTGCTAAAGTACGGAGGTTCAGCTTCGTGTTTTGGGGTGCATGACAGGGACTCGCACATTACAGCACACATACGTGGTCACCATGCTATAGTAAACAGTATATGCTCAGACGGATGTTGACTATATGAGTGAGGCACGCCGACTGAGAATGAGCATGGGAGATGATTACCCACAACCCCCACGTGATGCTTGGCGGACAAAGCATATACGTACTACTCGTATTGCAAGGCCTCGCTCGTTTATCAAGTTAAAGTTTATTAAATATTTTAGCTCATCTTGCAAAACACTCGCAAACCAAGTTACTCACAATCCTAGGTTTCACTGTATCAAAATGGTAACATTTTAAAAAGCAGTCAAGGATTCATACTTGAAACATTAATGTTTTTTGACAAGCTTCAGGACTGAAATTTAATAATCAGTATTAATAAAGCTCTAACGAAGGTTTTTTTTTAACAGAATTAAAACATTTTGATTGTCTCTGGCTTTGCTTTATTAGCTTTTTGCCATTGTGTGCAGATACCTGTAAAAAGATTTTAGAATACATACAGTGGTGCAAATAGCAGAGCACCTGCATGATCTTGAATTGAAAATTATGATACAAGACTTTCTAGTGAAAATGCAAAGTCAAGTAAAGAACTATAAATAATCAGGAGGAGAAGATGTCAAACAATACAAAGTTAATATCATTAAGTACTGTACAAAGCAATGAAGAAAGATTTATATAGTGCCTTTTATCGAAGCCACTACCAAAATACTTGCACGAAGAAACCATTATTGTTATTTTTCTTTATTGTACATATCTTTAAAGTGATCACTGTCAAAATGTATTATGCAAATAATCAAGAATAACATCATAATCATCGTTTAATATAAAGACTTTTATGTTAATCACCATCTAAGAACTCTGCACATGTAGCCAAGGGTAGGTCTACAATTAATAATTGAACAGTAGCTTCACAGAAAGTGCTTAAAGAGTAATGAGGAAAGAATAATTGACAAATATTAAAATTACAGTTAATGACCTCATAAGGCATCTTTATACAGTGGCATACCTGTTGTAGTGGTTACGATTACTGCTTTATAGCTCCAGTAGATAACTGGGTATTGCCTGTGTAGAATTTATACATTTTCCTTGCATCTGTGTTGATTTTTCTTTCCATGTTACAATATCATTTATACCTGATTAACTGAAGACTCTAAATCAGTCTTAAGTGGTTATTAATATCAAGTGCCCTGTAAAGGAGTAGAGCCAAGTCTGCCTTGTGTCTGATCCTGCTTGGATATATTGTGATCCGTGGCCACCTTTAAAACTGGATTATGCAAGTTTAGGAAATACAAAAAAAGACTTCAGCATTTACTGTCATATTTCAAAATAGGGGCTTCTTTTATCTGACTCTTCTCTGAGCAACATCATGGAGCACAGGCAATAGACTGTGTCAGCAGCTAGAATGTCAGTCCTTGTTTGCAGGTAAAATGTTTACATTTCTGTTCAAAGTCTACTAAGCTGCTTTATAAGAGTATCCATACTTCTTCTGAAATGTTATCCTCGTGTCAAATATCTAAAAAGGTATCTTGAAATATCTGAATAAATAAGCACTCTTGTTAGTTTTAATAGCTGATTATTGCCATGCAACTTCTGCACAATTTGTAAATTTAGATTGGAACATTCATGTCCTCCCCGTGTCTGCATGGGTTTCCTCCGGATGCTCTGGTTTCCTCCCACAGTCCAAAGACATGCAGGTTAGGTGCATTGGCGATCCTAAATTGTCCCTAGTGTGTGCTTGGTGTGTGTGTGTGCCCTGCGGTGAGCTGGCACCCTGCCTGGGGTTTATTCTTGCCTTGCGCCCTGTGTTGGCTGGGATTGGCTCCAGCAGACCCCCGTGACCCTGTGTCAGGATATAGCGGGTTGGATAATGACTGACTGACTGACATTCTAGTGTAGAATACTCAAAAGAGGGCCTGTCGACATTTTTCAAAATATAATGACTTTCCCCCACCAAAGTTTTATTTTCTCCAGGAATCCTTTTAACCAGAGCTTTTGTTTCATCTCCTCAGCTATTGATTGACACACCTTTACACTCATTTACATCAACCCAATACAGAGTATTTTATGTGTGGCGCAACATCTTCTCTTTTATTCAAATGATGTTACTGTAGATTTTTATCTCATCAGTTTCTTTGTGTTTTATAAGAGCTGAATTTGAATCCTGGTCCAATGTGCTCCTAGCATTTGTCTGATTCTCATATCCTGCTAGATAGATAGATAGATAGATAGATAGATAGATAGATAGATAGATAGATAGATAGATAGATAGATAGATAGATAGATAGATAGATAGATAGATACTTTATTAATCCCAATGGGAAATTCACATTCTCCAGCAGCAGCATACTGATACAATAAACAATATTAAATTAAAGATTGATAATAATGCAGGTAAAAAACAGACAATATCTTTGTATAATGTTAATGTTTACCCCCCCGGGTGGAATTTAAGAGTCGCATAGTTTGGGGGAGGAACGATCTCCTCAATCTGTCAGTGGAGCAGGACAGTGACAGCAGTCTGTCACTGAAGCTGCTCTTCTGTCTGGAGATGACATTATTTAGTGGATGCAGTGGATTCTCCATAATTGATAGGAGCCTACTGAACGCCCGTCGCTCTGTCACAGATGTTAAACTGTCCAGCTCCATGCCTACAATAGAGCCTGCCTTCCTCACCAGTTTGTCCAGGCGTGAGGCGTCTTTCTTCTTAATGCTGCCTCCCCAGCACACCACCGCGTAGAAGAGGGCACTCACCACAACCGTCTGATAGAACATCTGCAGCATCTTATTGCAGATGTTGAAGGACGCCAGCCTTCTAAGGAAGTATAGTCGGCTCTGTCCTTTCTTGCACAGAGCATCAGTATTGGCAGTCCAGTCCAATTTATCATCCAGCTGCACTCCCAGATATTTATAGGTCTGCACCATCTGCACACAGTCACCTTTGATGATCACGGGGTCCATGAGGGGTCTGGGCCTCCTAAAATCCACCACCAGCTCCTTGGTTTTGCTGGTGTTTAGTTGTAGGTGGTTTGAGTCGCACCATTTAACAAAGTCATTGATTAGGTCCCTATACTCCTCCTTCAGCCCACTCCTGATGCAGCCCACGATAGCAGTGTCATCAGGAAACTTTTGCACGTGGCAGGACTCCGAGTTGTATTGGAAGTCCGATTTATATAGGCTGAACAGGACCGGAGAAAGTACAGTCCCCTGTGGCGCTCCTGTGTTGCTGACCACAATGTCAGATGTGCAGTTCCCAAGACACACATACTGAGATCTGTCTTTAAGATAGTCCACGATCCATACCACCAGGTATGAATCAACTCCCATCTCTGTCAGCTTGTCCCTAAGGAGCAGAGGTTGGATTGTGTTGAATGCGCTAGAGAAGTCTAGAAACATAATTCTTACAGCACCACTGCCTCTGTCCAAGTGGGAGAGGGATCGGTATAGCATATAGATGATGGCATCCTCCGCTCCCACCTTCTCCTGATATGCAAACTGCAGAGGGTCAAGGGCGTGTTGAACCTGTGGCCTCAGGTGGTGAAGCAGCAGCCTCTCCATGGTCTTCATCACATGTGATGTCAGAGCAACAGGCTGAAAGCCATTCAGCTCACTAGGACGTGATACCTTTGGGACTGGGGTGATGCAAGATGTTTTCCAAAGCCTCGGGACTCTCCCCTGTCCCAGGCTCAGGTTGAAGATGCGCTGTAGAGGACCCCCCAACTCTGATGCACAGACCTTCAGCAGTCGTGACGATACTCCATCTGGACCCGCTGCTTTGCTGGCACGAAGTCTCCTCAGCTCTCTGCTCACCTGCGCTGTTGTAATTATGGGTGGGGATGTCTCTCCTATGCTGGTATCAGCAGAAGGATGTGTGGAGGGTGCAGTACTCTGAGGTGACAGTGAGAGTGGGTTAGGGTGGTCAAACCTGTTGAAGAAGTTGTTCATTTGGTTTGCTCTCTTCATGTCTCTCTCGATGGTGGCACCCCGCTTCGAGCTGCAGCCAGTGATGATCTTCATCCCATCCCACACTTCCTTCATGCTGTTATTCTGCAACTTCTGCTCCAGCTTTCTCCTGTACTGCTCCTTCACCACCCTGAGCTGGACTCGGAGTTCCTTCTGCACGTGCTTATGCTCATGCTGATCACCGTCTTTAAAAGCCCTTTTCTTCTGGTTCAAAAGGCCCTTGATGTCACTTGTAATCCATGGCTTGTTGTTAGCATAGCAGCGTACTGTTCTTACTGGAACTACAATGTCCATACAGAAGTTGATGTAGTCAGTAGTGCAGTCAACAACCTTCTGAGCTTATGCTTAAAAGCTGATGCTGTTATTTTATTCTTTATTACAATGATAAATGCATTTTTTGTTATTTTACTGTATGTTATATTTTTAGTATAATCATTGTTTTATTGTTATGTGCTAAGTTTCCTGTTGATGGCAAATTTAGTAAACATATGGTTCAGATCATAAAAATGAACGTGCATCCTGGTGTACTTTTAACCCTCCTAAAAAGTTTTGTGCTCTTAAAGACTATAAATCATCCTAGTTGTCACAGTTGATTGTAGTTATTTAAGGTATCAACATTTGCCATGGCCCATTAGCAACTAGGTGTAACCAATCATGTTAAAAGTTTTCTGATTATGTAATGAATTCCTTTTTTAAGTAGTGACCTAATCAATGAATTGTATAAATATAGCGCAAAGGACACTTTTTTCTTTGTAACATGTTGCTAATAAGACATGCTGCCTGTTGCAAGATTTAAATAAAGAATAATGATTGATCTGCGGTGGGTTGGCACCCTGCCCTGGATTGGTTCCTGCCTTGTGCCCTGTGTTGGCTGGGATTGGCTCCAGCAGACCCCCGTGACCCTGTGTTCGGATTCAGCAGGTTGGAAAATGGATGGATGGATGGATAATGATTGATGCTTTCTCCCGCCTGTGTTTTATGGCTTAAATCGGGGCATTCTAATGGTGGGGGGTGTCTGTATTCATAATTTTCTTCCACAGTTTATACTATTATATAACATTTTTTTGAAAGTAAATAAATAATTAGTGAAGTAGCTTTAAAACTAATTTTCTTGGATGGTCTATGACTTTTGCACAATAATATGTGTGCACATATATTCCAATAAATAAAGGGCCGGGTGAAGCCAATCTTGTCAGAATTAGGTGTTAGGCAGAAACCAAGCGCATATACTGTATGTAGCTGCTCCATTATAATGACTGTTCACTCATGCGTCTGCACTTACATGCAGAGGGTCAATTCTGTCACCATTCAACTTAAAATAGTAAAACAAGTCCTATTATCAGAACATATTTTTGATAGCTTTCTGAAGTGACTTATGAACATATGCTGTGTTTTTATAGGATGAAACAAAGAGATAGTATTAACCTTGCAATCACACAAGTCCACTTTTTTCTAATATATCTGTTCACAGCTGTATTTCATATGTATGCTTTCATGTCTTGTTGGCATGGACTGATTTGCTATTAAGGAGTTTCAGGTATGTGCTCAGGGGCCTTTTTTATCTTAAAGCACAATGAAACGATTGAGTGTCTGTGCACCGAAATCATCAAGGGGGACTCCCCTCCCTACCCACTAGATACAGTGATTGAGTGTCAAAGTGCTGAAATCAAGAGTGCTGCACAACCGTGCTGCATGAAACGACTGGCTGTCTGCGCACTGAAGTGAATATTTAAAAGTAAGGTCAAGTCTCTGTTAGGGAGCTCTAGTCAATGTCTTACCTAGGGATCTGTGGGGTCTTAATTCAGCCTTGCTTATTGGGTTTAGCTTGCAAAGGTAATGAAAAATGTGTTCGGAAATTTTTGATGTAAGGAAGAAAGAAGTTTCAAAGTAAGGATATTATACACCCTAATCATGAGAGTGACAACGTGCTGCATGCTGATTAGCACATACAGGTTAAGACTTTCACTATATTCTGCACATGTGACAATAATGACCCAATAAAACTGTAGATAAAGTAAAACTTTTATAATTAAGCATAGCTGACTTCTGTTTAATATTAAGATTTCTGTTCAAAGGACCCAAATGTTCCTCTTCTCACAAATTCGATCTGAAAGCTTAGCATGCATAATTTATGTTCATGCTTATGTTATGTTTATACTTTCAGTAAATTACATGAAAAATTGCATAGCATAAAATGTTTATACATTAAATTTTTTCATACACAATAAAACAGTTGTAAGCAAAAAGCTGTTTTTAATAATTAATGTGGTTTTTGGGATCGATCACATATATTTAGTTACACTGTCCATTTTTCCTTTGAATTTTTTAAAATGTTAGTTACTGTATTTTAAATACAGAATATAAAATGTTTGAAAATGATCAATGTTTTTACATAATTTTTTTTCATATTTAGTAATGTTAGTTTTGAAATTTTATTTTAAATCTAACTTTTAACTCTCAAGTGCATTTTTTATTTCAATTATAGAAGTAAATCAAATTGTAACTTTATAAAAATTAAAGTACATCTCCTTGTAATTAAAAAAAAAGTTGTTCTTAGATATTGATATGTTTTGTATGTATTATATAATTAATGTCTTATGTCATTTTATAACTAAAACTGAAGTAGTTGCAGAGAATATTAGATGATGTTCTGATTACAAACTTAAAGACTTTGTATCTGGAAAAGCAAATGAAAATTAACTTTGGTGAATTATCTATTGACAAAAGACTGAGTGAGTTAGTTAGTGATGTAACATGTACAGAGTACAGAGAAATTCTTACCTTCATGTTGCCACTCTCTGAGACCATTATAAAGAGGAACATATTAAAATACAGAGTTTATCATGTATCTAAGCAGTTATAATCCAATCACTTATCCATTTGCATTTCTGCTCAATCAAAAGTTACATTGAAAAGAGGCAGAATGGTAGAAGGAAAGTATTCACTTTGTTCGAGATGCCAGATTACCACAATTGACAATCAAATATAGTCATAAACTGTAAATATTGTTGATTTTCTCTGATGTTTCCTTTTTGTCTATAATAAAAAGAGATGGCAATTTTAGAACAAGAAATTTAGACAAAGTGGAAGCGGGTTAATGGATTTAAACAGAATAAGCTACTAGAGGGCTGTCCTTGCTCTACACCTGTCCTTCAGATTTCTGAAACAGGATATAAATAAATTCATAACCCATTCCTTAATTATTATATTTTATTCACCGAATGAATTAGGTTACTACTTACATATTTGTCTATTTTCAATCACTGGCCATCAGATAGCAAATGAAGCTGCTATTGAGGTGCTGAAAAACATTTCTTCCCAAATCAATTAAAGACAGGTAGCTTTTTTAAAAGGATTGTAAATGCAGATTAGAAGCAGAAAATAAGATGATCAGGATGTGTTCCTACAATTCATTTGACACAATTACAAATCACATAAATTATTAATCACTCAACATCATATTAGTCAAAGGAAACAAGATGCTTTAATGTATATTGTTTGAAAGATGACACACAGTACATTTAATATTTATAAAAAAAATACAATGAAGACATTAACATTCCCAAAACTTGTTAACAAATAAAAAATAAATGCAAATAATCATATTTTTATTTTTAATTTCACTTCAGTTCATTTTAATATATACTACTTTTCATTTAAAAGCTCAGGGTTCTTTGCACATTTGTAAATCTGTTTGAATACCTGTATGCTAAAAAAAACAGGATGAAAATCAAACCACTATGAAATATGTGCATACAGTAGATATATT
This sequence comes from Erpetoichthys calabaricus, assembly GCF_900747795.2. NCBI lineage: Eukaryota > Metazoa > Chordata > Cladistia > Polypteriformes > Polypteridae > Erpetoichthys > Erpetoichthys calabaricus. Next base: position 96,864,430 of record NC_041408.2, read on the forward strand.
TATCCATCCATCCATCCATTTTCCAACCCGCTGAATCCGAACACAGGGTCACGGGGGTCTGCTGGAGCCAATCCCAGCCAACACAGGGCACAAGGCAGGAACCAATCCAGGGCAGGGTGCCAACCCACCGCAGGACACACACAAACACACCCACACACCAAGCACACACTAGGGCCAATTTAGAATCGCCAATCCACCTAACCTGCATGTCTTTGGACTGTGGGAGGAAACCGGAGCGCCCGGAGGAAACCCACGCAGACACGGGGAGAACATGCAAACTCCACGCAGGGAGGACACGGGAAGCGAACCCTGGTCCCCAGGTCTCCCAACTGCGAGGCAGCAGCGCTACCCACTGCACCACCCAGATATATTTATACACTTTTTAAAAAGAAAGGTTCTTAAAGCTGCTGATAGTAATAATAAATAGTAGATTCAGAAAGTATTTGGACCCCTTCACTCTCTGCAACTTTATTACATTGTGCATTTAAGTTTAAATAGAGAAATTTGCCATGTTTGCCAATCAATCTACACTCAATAAGCCATAAAGTGAAAACATGTTTTCAGAAAGGTTTTCAAATTTGCTAAAAATCAAAACTTCGGTACTTTGTAGAAGCCCCTTTGGCAGCAATTACAGCTTTGTGTCTGCTTGGATCAACGTTCCAGCAAGGGACTGAACACCACAGCCCAAATATAAAGACTGAGTATGGTCCATAAGCTGCAACATCTGGGGGGTCTGCACTCTGGTTCAATATAACGGACACAAGGAAACTACGAAGAACTAACTGATATATACAAGATAATAATCTGAAAAAAAATAAACTTCATTAAGAAAGAAACAAAAACATTCACTAACAAAATATACAAAATATTGTTTAAAAAAAATGTCTTCATGGCATTGTTACATGTGACATCATTACATGTGCTTTGCCTAAAATGGTCCAGTACAATGGGAATTCAGGTTTTAGATTAAAAAAACTACAGTGATCCCTCGCTATATCGCGCTTTGCCTTTCGCGGCTTCACTCCATCGCGGATTTTATATGTAAGCATATTTAAATATATATCGCGGATTTTTTGCTGGTTCGCGGATTTCTGAGGACAATGGGTCTTTTAATTTCTGGTACATGCTTCCTCAGTTGGTTTGCCCAGTTGATTTCATACAAGGGACACTATTGGCAGATGGCTGAGAAGCTACCCAACTTACTTTTCTCTCTCTCTCTCTTGCGCTGACATTCTCTGATCCTGATGTAGGGGGATTGAGCAGGGGGGCTGTTCACACACCTAGACGATACGGGCGCTCGTCTAAAAATGCTGAAAGATTATCTTCACGTTGCTACCTTCTGTGTGCAGCTGCTTCATGAAGCGACATGCTGCACGGTGCTTCACATACTTAAAAGCTCAAAGGGCACGTATTGATTTTTCACTGTTTTGTTTTTCTCTGTCTCTCTCTCTCTCTCTCTCTCCCTGCTCCTGATGGAGGGGGTGTGAGCTGCCGCCTTCAACAGCTTTGTACCGGCGGTGCTTCGCATACTTAAAAGCCAAACAGCCCTATTGATTTGTTTGCTTTCATCTCTGTTTCTGACAGCCTGTGCTCCTGACACGCACTCCTTTGAAGAGGAAGATACGTTTGCATTCTTTTAATTGTGAGACAGAACTGTCATCTCTGTCTTGTCATGGAGCACAGTTTAAACTTTTGAAAAAGAGACAAATGTTTGTTTGCAGTGTTTGAATAACGTTCCTGTCTCTCTACAACCTCCTGTGTTTCTGCGCAAATCTGTGACCCAAGCATGACAATATAAAAATAACCATATAAACATATGGTTTCTACTTCGCAGATTTTCTTATTTCGCGGGTGGCTCTGGAACGCAACCCCCGCGATGGAGGAGGGATTACTGTATTACAAATTTGTATACTTCTAGGTATTTAACAAAAATACCTTTAGGTAGCCAGAAACTCTGCTTTTGTTTTGTATGCATGACACCACTCTCTTGTTTTGCCCTGCAAATTTTGTCTTAATTTCCCTATCAGTTCATGTTTCTTGTCCTTTCAGGGAGTGCTGCCTTCTTGCTTGTTACAGTCATAGTGTCTATGTCCTCTTAACTGTAAGGACTTTTGTTTGTGAAAAATTTCTGAATACTCAGAATATTCATCTGCGATGGTGATAATTAATGAACACTGAGCACATGGAGAATTTTCTTTTTTATTCCAGTAATACTATAGTTGGCAAACAATCCCGCTACCTAGCTCCCAATTTCTCCCTCATGTTTAGCTTAGATTCAGTAGCTTGAACCAATGGATAGCCAAGAATAACCATTGGTACTGAAGAATTGAGGAAAAGGAAGGAAATGTATTGTGATGCATAACACCTGTGGGAACTGCCCGTATGACCACCATAAACGGTCTGGATTGTTATTTTATATTTTGATGGTCTCATCGCTGATGAAGTTTCCTCCTGTTTTCTGCTTTGCCAAAAGACCTGAGATTTGAATTTTATAGTCAAGGAAAGAACAGACAGTTTTTGTTTTGGGGTTGGTGACAACTACTCACGATGAAAACCCCAGCATCGGATGAACTAGTTACTGTATATACTCGCGTATAAGTCGGGTCCTGAAACCCAAAAAATTGCTCCTAAAATCAGACCCCGACTTATACGCCCATTCAAAAATGCAACAATTAAATTTTCTTTTTTTTTTTACATCTTCTTGCCTCCTCCAATCTCACATCAATTTCTCAGACGCATCGAATTTTGTTACAACTGCACAGTTACCAATTTCTTTCACTACTTCAACGACATTTAATTTAAAACCATTTTCTTCTGGTCAAACTATTTTCTTCTGGTCAAACACTCCATCATAGATAAGTGATGCTCTTACGATACAGGTGTATGATGGTGTGAGATACAAAAACACAAATCAGTGCAAACGTTGCTTCAGAATAGTTCGGTATTACTGTGTGGTCACGTAGGCACAATAGAGAAAGAGAGGGAGAGAGGTTAGGAGCACGCGCTGATACAGCTCATTGCCGCACCCACATAGAAGAAAAAGGCAATGTGCTCCATGGTTACTCTCTCAGGTGGGCGTTAGCATATCATAATCTCTTGGACCAATAGCGTGAATTTTCCGCATTCGACTTATATGACCAACATTATAAAATACCAGAAATTATGGTATGGTAAAATCAAGTCCAGACTTATCTGCAGGAGAACTTATCAGCGAGTATATACGGTAATTCCTTTAAAGCTTCTTTTTCTTCTGACTTTAAATTTGCATTCCTGAATGTATTCTTTAATAATATACAAGTTTAATTAACTTACTGTGCGTAGTTCTGTAATAAGAGACACATAAATATGTGAAGGGCGGCATTCTGTTCAATGATGTGAAGATTAATTTCAAAATGGAGTAACTCAAAATAATGTTTATTTGAAAATATAATATGTAATCACAGTTTCATCCCAAGACAAAAAAATTTTTATAAGCAAAGATAATCATTTAATTAGTAAAGTAACTACTTACAAACTCGGATTCTGTATGCCTACCAAATCTCCAACATTAGCTTGATGCTTTGGGAGTTGTTATTCAAATGGTAATTCATAATGAAATACCAGCCCCAGGTATGGTTTTGTGGTAAGCTGGAACTCTAAGTCTTGACAATAAAGTTAGAAAAAATTAACAGGTTGAAAAAAGCTGGTTGACAATCCCAAACCACTCTGACTCCTAACCAATTAGACACAAGCTTAGAAATGAATGGGTGAAGCAGTGCTAGGCGGCTGTTGCAATGTGCAGTATGTTGGTTATTGCTGGATGATGTTTTCATTGAGCATTTGCAGGTGGGAAAATGTGCAAGGTATGGAGGCCTGTTTCACAGGAATGTAATTCACATGAAAAAAAAATCCTCTTATTTATTTAAAAAAAAAAACATTTTATATTTTTGTCCCACCATACTTTCCGCCATTAAACTCTTCATCCCATTTCACCCTCAACCAGCCCTCATTTCTCCTCAAAAATATGGGGGACTCTCCCTGACCTGCCTATCCTGTAACCGAGACTTGGGATTGTGCTTCTCCAATATCCAGCCCTACCCTATTCAGAGGCCTCAGAGAGGTCAATGTCTGAACTCAGCTTCAACTCAGAGAATGATTGAGACTGGGCCTGCAAACCACTAACATCCAGCTCCACCCCAAACATCCAACACCGTGTCATTCTGCAGGATGCAGGGAGTTGTACTTGAAATGACTGTGTAGCTAAATGGCTGTTAGGGCCAGCGGCATGCATTTGAAAGAAGGGGAAAGACCATATTTTAGATAATTAACTGAACAAAGCATCAAACATATTTATGTAACCCATTAGTTTTCTGGTTTGAAATTGCATTAACGAATCTGTCAAGCAAAATATAGCTGAGAAAAAGTGGCTGTTTGCATTTGAAAATGTTGCAAAGTAAGCATGAAACTAGAACAAAATCATTATAATCAAGTAAAGTAATAATATTCTCAAAACATACTCAAGTAAAGTAATAAAATATTTCTGCTTTGTTACTATATATCTCTACATGTAGCAGAAACATTGTCAATAGCATGAAAAGAGAAGATGGATATGGTGAAAGATAGGGTGCAGATCGACAGCTCCTTACCTTCAAGCACTTAAGCAGTGCTTATCCCACTGCTAGAATGCACAAGTCTGGATGACTGGCCACAGTTGAGTCTTCCTAAGAATCCTGGCTTGGGTTGGCTCATGAAGTTAGGGAAAGTAAGTCAGACTGTTTTCCTGTGAACCTGGCAACAGGTACAAGATGGAGCCAGTGGGGTGAAAATGCTGGCAGTTTGCAAGACAGATTAGAGCACGTGGAGCCATATGAAGTAGCAATTAGGATATTAGGGAGGTGGAAGAATTGCTGAAGGGTGACCAAGGAAGTAGGAGGAAGTTTTGGCACAGTTGCAGAATAACCTACACTACTAATCCCCACCCCCCAACATTGGTCATAACAATACATATGTTTATTCCCTATGATACCTCTGCTAATGAAGTTCCTTTCAATGTACTAAAGTCCTGCAATGCTTTTACTTCATTAACTGCAATATTACTGCGCAGCAAAATTCTTACTTGAATCTGAAAATCAATAGATAGATAGATAGATAGATATGCAAACTGTTGCCAGTCTTTATCTCGATGATTAGTAGGTATAAGTACCTTACTTTGAAACTTATGTCTTCCTTACTTTGCAGACTCTCTGAACACATTTCTCATTACCAATGCACGATAAAGCCCAATAAGACAGCAAGACATCTCTGTGAAATATAGCTGAAAACAGATACTTTGAAAAAAGAGGACTTCTGTGATTGCAGGGGTTTGTTTCAAGTCTTTATAGAGAGGGATGATCAAAGTCTTGTATTAAGATGTCATAAAAAATGAACAATCTTAAAATGTGAAACTCAGATAAGTAAGACTTAGGTCATAATAGTATCTCAATTGTTTAAATATTGCAGTCTACAAATTGAGTTTTATTCAGACCTAAGCAGACTAAATAAACTTTTTCAACATTTTAATAGGTGGAAAATTTTCTACATTGCTGTCAATATTTTTTGATTATATAGCTTCATTTAACTACCATGTTAAACTCTTCCATGAACTTAATGTAATTTTCTAACCTACTTAATCCAAACCGGGGTCGCAGAGCCTATCCCAGCTAACATAGGGCGCAAGACAGGAGCAGACCCTGGACGCGAGGCAAGTCCATCGCTGGGCAAACACAACCCCCACCAAGGCCAATTTAGCATCAGCAATTCACCTAACGTGCATGTCTCTGGACATACTGTATGTAGGAGGAAACCAGAACACCTAGAGGATCTCCATGCAGACAATGGGACAACATGCAAACTCTACACAGGGAGGACCTGGGACATGAACCCTGGTCTCCTTACTGTGTGGCAGGGGCGTTACTACTGCACCACCGTGCAGTAGAATGTTCCTCCTAAAAATCAAATAAAGATTAAGTACTATCTATTAAACTTGTTTTAGTTTGCAAGTACTGAACTTGAAAACTAAATACATTTTAAGGGTAACTCTGCCGTAGAAAAGTGCTACTCAGTATTAACTTGATAAAATCAGGTGAACAACTTGGAAAAAATATAATCACTGAAGGCAAAAGGAGATGCAACAGTTGTGCCTCTTCCCAAACAGAGTGGTGACTAGCATCACAAATTAAAAGTAAAGTAATACATTTCTGTCACATCGAAAGCATTTTATGAAGGTTGTATCACTTTAAGAAACTGGAATTCAATTCTCAGATTGTTACGTTGAAAAAAGTTTGAACAGACTTCAAATATCGACTTGTAAACTTAATTTAAGACGACAGAATTTTAATCTTTATGTCAAAAATCATCTACACATTTCACCACACAGTTATTCTGAAAAAGAAGCAGTTAAAAAGGTACTGTAAAACCTTTTTTTCATGCTATGAGAAAAATCGCTTCTGGATTAAACTCTTAAGATCAGTTTTTATTTGTATAAAACAGCAAGAGTCCATTAACTAGAAAACCTGATATTGAAAAAATAAACATTCAGCACTGTGTTAACTACATTTTTCCTTTGCTGTGCTGTAGGCACTGACAGAATGGTTACAATTCTGTATGATGAAAAGTATTAAATAACTACAGAGCAGCAGCTAGTCACATCAAACTCTATACATCACAAATGCAGCGGATCCTGACAGGCCTGCATCCTTTACACAGGAAATCGTTAAGAATAAGGCAAAAAATGTACCTGTAATTAAGATTAAGTGCCTTAAGACTAGCTTACATTTTTGTATAAATCTTTGTATAAAAGTTTATTTTTATTTCATAAAATACCTTTCTGAAGCCACTCATCACACAATAACTTACAAAGCACATAACAATTAATTAATATTATCTTATTCAATGTTTATCTTTTCTAAATTTCACTCAAGGTCCATTGTTAATCCAGAAATTAGCGACAGAAACAGAAAAACAACATCTAATTTAAAAAAGACTGCGGTGGGCTGGCGCCCTGCCCGGAGTTTGTCTCCCGCCTTGTGCCCTGTGTTGGCTGGGATTGGCTCCTGCAGACCCCCGTGACCCTGTAGTTAGGATATAGCGGGTTGGATAATGGATGGATGGATGAATTTAAAAACAAAACGTTCTGTTAAAATGTATACCTTTTACTTACTGATTCACTTCAGAGATGGGTGACAGTAGGAAGAAACAGGTGGACAGTGCCAAAACATAGGGAGAAAAGTACCAGGGGCAAAATGGCCAGACCCCCAGCACAATGCTTTGGTGGTGTAAGATACAACCAAAGTACACATTTAAATTGAGAAGCTGGTGATTAGGATTTTTGGAGAAGAAGAAATATGTGATTAAAAATAGTGTTCCAGGATAACCAGGGAGAAGAAGAGATGTTACTGTTACAAATCATGTGGTTTTTATTTATCTGTTCTCCATTGCCACCAGTTATTTGATTTTTCATGGGACTTTCTATATTTGTTTTTCATTTGGTTGTCTGTGAAGCACTCTGTATGTCATCTAGGGCTGCACAGTTCATTGTGTATTAATCGTAATTAAGATTACAGCTTGTGACTGAGCAGGTTAGCTCAACTCTCCCCAAACCATATTTGGAGCCTTTTGAAACTGCAAAGTCAATAACATAACCAAGGATGGGCCTTGGCAAGTGAGGACACATACAGTTAGCCAAGAATGGGTGTTCAAGTGCGGGTGCTTTTATTAAAACAAATTCAAAATCAAACAAACAGTGCCAATAGCGTAGTGCCCTTCTCCATAATAAATAAATAATCTAATAAACATCATCCAGGTGACCATGGTGAAGGATAAAAACAATACAATAAATAGTTTAAAACTAGAGGTAAAAACAAAGTCTAGGCATCTGTGCGGCACCTCTCTCTTCCTCTGCTGCACCATTCATCCTCCTGCCCGGTGTAGTCTGGCCTCTCACCCATTTTACCTCCATCCTCCATCTCCTACTCTCCTTCAGCCCAGCATTATTTCCTTCAATTGTCTCCCTGACTTACTCTGTTTCTGGCCTCACAATCGGCAGAGGTGTCAGCAACTGTGGTGCCTTCCACCTACTGCTTTAGCCACGACTGCCTCCATCAGTGTATCTGCCGTGACTCCTCAAGCCACCTTTTCCCGTCTTCCTCACGCCTAAACACTGGCCTTCTGGATTCTTAGGGAGACATCTTTCGATCCCCACTCCCCCTCAGTTATTTAGCAGGGAACCAATAAAATATCAATTGCACATTCCTTCACGGGGCCCTGACCGCTTGTTCTGCTCCAGCCTACTGGCTGTCCAAATTGCTTTCACCTTTTTGCTTTTTCAGGCCTCTTTCTTTGTTCCAGCTTTTTTCTCCCATTCTCTCTTGTCCGACTTCTCCTTATATGCCTCCATGAGTGCAGCACCACAATTGCGAACCGTAGGAAGTTAATGAAGCAATCAAGACAGTCCACACCCTCACGTACAGGTGTGCCCCACCTCGATCACTCCATTGACCTCCCGTAGCCATTCAAACACGTACCTCCATGGAGATCAAGCTGGCTATTATGCTGTTATTTATTTATTTTCAAAAACTGACCACAAAATGCTATGCTGCAGACCCTCTATATCACACCACAGCTAATATATACTAATTGCGAAAAGTGATGATTACTGCATTGCATTTATTACTCCTGCTATGGCAATGATTAAGCTAACCTAGTTACAAACTGCTGTAAACTGTGTGAATGTTGTAACCAATCACAGACATTTCCACGGAGCATCTGAGCACATGAGAGAATGGAAGGCTTTCAAAACATGTGACTGATTACTTTCAGCTGTACTTCTCATGCTGAGCAAGACTAGGTCCATAGTAACATATTTCAAGAAGTATGAACCTTTCCTTGTGTTTGTGGAACCCTCCAAACAATCTGACAGGTATGGCACCAAAGATGACATTCTACTACCAAACTGAAGAGTATAATCCATAATCTGGAATTATTTTCTTTTCAAGACTGATGATGTTAATAAAAAAGTACTGTGCAAACAATGCAAAACAATTGTGGGAGCTCCACACTCAAACACAACAAACTTATATAATCATCTAAAATTCAATCACATAGTGCAGTATTGAAGTGTGCATGAAAGCTAAACAACAAGCATCAAATCTCAGCAACTAGCCCCTGAGTCAGACAACCATCCCTTGTTCACTTTGTAATGCCTCTTCATATCCTGCATGTTCTTGAAGACAAATAGAGATAACAGAAGCCATTGTATATTATTTAGCAAATAACATGCCCCTAACAAATGTTCAAAGAAAATGATCAACCATCCATGAGTGTATACATGAAAGCAGAATACCAAGATGGGAAAGCACCAACACCAAAGAAAATTCTTCAAGGCAGCGGAAGAGCCACAGAGCATCATCTAACCCAGGGGTCGGCAACCTACGGCACTCTGATTGAATTGAAATATAGTAAAAAATGTATATTTTAATCACAGTGCACGCATTCGTGCCCCCTCTACATTTTGCGTATGTGACTCACATATAAATGGAAACCATGTGTTCAGTGCAGACCGTGGAATGTTAAAACCAACCTTTTGTTATTATATTTTAATTAAAGCGCATGCGTTCACGTTCTGCATCCCCACCTACATTTTGCGCATGCGACTCACATGTAAAGGGAAAGTATGTGTTCAGTGCAGGCCGTGCTACGTTAAAACAAACCTCATTATTATCAAGTAATATACTGTCCTAAAATGACTCATAAAAGACAAAAACTTGATGTTCACTCTTTTCAAGACTCTTGGACAAATGAGTATGGATTTGTACAACAAAAGTGCTGTGTGTGCATTATGCTGTGAAAGTTTCATGTGTCATATGTCAAGTGTATAAGGAAATTATCAAACTAAACATCAGTCCATGTCTAAAAAGTCTGATGGGAAAAGTGAAGCTATAAGGGCTGTTTCTGGCTTTAAGAAACAAACTACTTATTTTAGTCAAATAATTGGAACTAAAAATAAAGCCACCGAATGTACAGGTAGTTATAAAAAAAATTGACAAAACATTCTTTCACATATGATCCTATGTATTTTAAAATGTTGAATGAACAATAACATAAGATCCGGTTATAATTGGGCTTCAAAAGTATATACTTTTGAAGACCATTATAACTGGACCAATTTTGATACTATATATCACAAAATTGATAGAATTATGTCGGCACACGGAATAACATTTTAACTTAGGGACGGCACAACACTGCTGAAAGGTTGCCGATCCCTGATCTAACCCAACTGTGAACCAACACTTGTTCATAGCCACTAAGCCATCCAGCCAAGAGCTCTTTCCTACCCTTAACAGAAAAAATAATTTTTTGGCCTGGTGGTGATAACACAAAAGGCAATTCCCAAGACTCTGTAAACTAGCACACAAATATCATACCAACAACAATATTCTTCCTCTGAAAGGGTCTTTAGTACTGGAGGGAACATTGTCATTTTTTTGCATTATTATCTGAAGACTCATAATATTGGCAAGCTTACAGTATTTTCCTAGTTAGTACCTTTAAAACAATGGCAATTGTTTTAAGTTAAATGTTGTGGCATCTGTATATATTTTCAGTTATGTTTGGTCCCATCTAGGATTATGTCACTATGGAATAAGATTTTTATTTTATGATGTTGCTAAGAGAAACAATTTGAAGTTGAAAAAAATACTTGTTGCATGTTGATTTGTTCATGCTTAAAACTGCAATAAAGTACTTCAGAAACAGTTCTTGGCTTGATTTGCTTTGGTTATGCATAAAGAATACATAATATGCGGTTGGTAACACAAACTGTGCAAATGATTGTAAGGCTATTAATCAAAATTAATAATATATAGGTGGAACACGGGATGGACAGGCATCCCAACAAGGAAGATACCTTACCATGATAGGAGGCCCAGAGTGGACAGAAAAACATCCAGGCTGAGGTAGGGAAGGTTGTACCCAGATAAGGCACCCCAAATGGATGGACGGACATTCCAGCCAGTAGAGATGATGGTTCCTTACTCGAGCAGGAAGCCACAGATGAATGAACAGGCATCCCTACCAGACATATGTGTAGCAACATCCTTGACTGGGATAGAAGAGGAGAACAGGGAAGGACTGTATCTGTTTATTCCCCCCAGTCACTAGGTGGCAGCAGCCCTCGATATTGGCACCCATAAAGGAACCAGCAGGGAATGCCGGGAATTGTTGTCTGGCAGCACAGCCTTTTTGGGGTCCGTTGGTGCCGCAAGAGGACGTTGCAGGGAGATGTACTCCCTGTTATGTAAGACTTATCTGTGACCCGAACGTGCTTCCAATGAGCAACAGTCCTGGCACCAGAAGTACTCCCGGGAGCTGGAAGGAGGACGAGCAACACTCAAACGGAGGAGAGCAGTGTGGTGGAGAGAGGAGAGGTGTTTGGAGGAGAGATAACTTGTGCTTTTATGCTTTTGGGAGGTATTTGTGTAATAAACATTATTTATTTGAACCCGGGACTGTCTTGGTGTGTTCGTGTTGGGGATTGGGGCTCCCTAAGTCCCAAATTGCAATTACAAGTTGTAAAATATCAAGGGTAATAATCATCATTTAATGATGTCTTATGGTATTTTCACCACTATAGCCACAAACTGATACAGCAGTTCTGCTTTTGCAATTACAATAGCACCGGTGATCAGTGAGATCACAGTCTGATTAATAAAGACCATTTATGATTAGAGACTTCACTCTGCCATCCAGCAGCTGATAATACAGCATCCAAAGCACTTTGAACAATGCCCGGTTATGAAAATGTGCTATACAAATGCAACAGAAATGGTGGTTTTGTTGTTGTTTACATAGTCAAAGTTTTGTGAAAACTTTATTCACTTTCTTACTCTTATGGTTCCTCCAATAAAGTGTTTACTGTACCTAATCTGTATCCTATTGATAATGTATCTCCGGGCTCAGCTGACACATGCTTTGCTAGACTATAATCTTGTCACCATATTTATATCAAATATTTAAAGAAGTTCTAATCACAGTGTGTATTCTTAAGCTAAAAAGCAGCAATGTTAAAGTTCCTTTAAGTCTCCATTTATGTAAAGACACAGATGACAATGAATCCTTAAGCAAAAATAAATTCTTAAAATAAATGATACAGTTGGAAAAAGTACTTTAAATAGTTCGAGCAGAAATAATTTTTGCTTGAATTTCCTAGCCTTGGGTTTTTCATTATATAAAAATACAAATGGCAAATGTATTCTTGTTTTGTTAAAAATATTTACAATTTTTAATTATCAGATGTTTGTCAAATAATAGCCAGATGTCCCTCCACATGGTTCCTGTATTCTCATCTGTCTCTTCTGTCAGTATAATTAGCCTAATGTTATTCCCCTTCCTGTGGTGAAATAATGTGCTTTACCATGTGAAACAGTACAAAGTAAATTAAAAAAGAAAAGAAAAAGAATACACACATACAAACACAAGTATGAGTACTTGATTGTTGCAGAATGGCAGTTTTAATCTCTGGAGTAAATATTTAAAAATGTACATTTAATTATTGTTAACTGCTATTTTCATTAAGTAAGTGAGGCCTAAAATAATACAGCAGCATGACAACACTTCTAATGTATGCAGCTCAACTTTAAGTTGAAGTTTATTGTCAATATAGTTGTTACTGTATATACCCTAAAAATCACAATTTTAGAAATAGTTGCTGACTAGATATACATGGCTATTCAAAATGAAACAGCAGATTTCAAAAACTTATTTCAAACAAACTGTATAAGACAGAAACACATTCCACACTTCACTGGATAGATGAAAGTTCAAAGTTTGTTCCTATGGTCCTTGAGGTTGCATGCACTCAACATGTGCACCATGTGTAACACGACAAACATCAAAACAGTAGACCATTGCTTCCCACACATGAGTCAACTGGTCCCTAGTTACTGAATTCACAGCTTCCTCAATTCAATGTCGCAAATCTTGAAGATTAGCGGGCATAGGTGGAACAAACACTCTTTCTTTAATGAACCAACATAGACAAAAATCGCACAGGGTAAGGTCTGGAGACCTGGGAGACCATAGACGATGAGCAAGATCTTGTTGTCCACTTCTTCCAATCCATCATCCTGGAATGGTGTCATTCAGGTAACGCCGGACCTCCGAGTGGAAATGAGGCAGTGCACCATCTTACATGAAAATTAAGTCACTTGAATCTTCTTGAAGTTGAATTTTTAAACTTTGAAGGAAGCTAATGAAGCTTTCCTCTATCCAGTGATGTGCGGAATGTGTTTCTGTCATACAGTTTTTTTTAAATAAATTTTTGAAATCTGCTCTTTCATTTTGAATAGCCCTGAATCTTGTCGATTGTTAACCTGTGATAATTATGAAATCATTTGCTATACTAAACATATCGTTAAAGTTTCCATGAAAAAAAACACAAATACGGAGAAAGTAACTGATTTCACCCCCAAAAAGATTTACACCCAGTTGGCAGCATTTTTGATTACTTCTAAGGATACGTTGTATGACTTTTAACTTGTTTTCCATTTTTCCAAATACTAATTAATCCTGTAATACACATCGAAATTGTATTTAATTATATAATATGATTATATATTTTTGGTTGCTGAATTCAAAAGATGAGAATTATTTTCTCCATCATGTAATACTGTTTCACAAAACATATTTTTTAGCTATCATTTATAGGTGTTTTTAATAGGTTTCATACTATAATTAATAAAACATCAATATTTTATTTGGTAACAAATCTTAACAAAGGCTTCTTTTAGTCTTCATAATGCTTATAAAACATCAGTTGATGGGTTATTCTTCTCTGTGCGGTGTGGCACATTGGCCTGTTGGTAAAATGACTGATACACAGGTCTTGTACTAAATATGGAATATCAACAGGAATGTATCTCAGTTTATCCTCCTCAGACCTCTCCAAAGTGAAGTTTAGTTAGTGGTTCACACTGGACAGATAAATAAACACTTTACTGATGCTCTCTGTTATAAAGACACAAAGAAATGTTTGTTAAGGTCTTGTTACATAACAGTAAATAAGTAATAAATGCATTTTTGCAGTACCTAAAGTATGATAAATTCCATTTAATATCTTCTAATATTAAAAACTATGTTTAAATCTTCGAAAATCTTCTCAAGAAAATAAACTACAATGAACACCACTGGATGATATGTGGGGACCTGAAAGTTCTGAATATCTTCTTGGGTTAGCAGTCATTGCACACTAAATTCCTCTATTTTGAACTAAGAATTCATATTGGGCTCGGAAAGAATGACCAGTTGGAGAAAGGCTCCAGCTTGGTGGATCCAAATATTAAGCTTGATTTAATGGAGTACTTTGTCAAATCCCCGTCAAAAGACGGAGCCTGTTTTATGTATCTGTGCTGAAAATTCCTGGGTTTGTCTGAGGCTAATATATTTTCATGTTAAATTGATTTAGAACAATATTGTATAAATGAATAAACTGTAATTTATTTTATTTAAATTTCTGTTCAGTTTTATACTTAAATGTGTCATTATGGAAACATTCTAATTATATTTTTTATTGTGTTCATGACTACAAATAAAAATAACTTCACAATTAAAACAATTTATTATGCATTTAACTCTTTTATTTAAAAGCATTCCATAAGATAAAAGTTGATTATGTTTGCTCATGTGTTGTAACTACTTACTTATTTCATAATCACTTATTTCTCAAGGTTTTTGTGGAGAGATGTTTCACAAACAGCAGACATTTTAATCAAATTTATTTTGAATAAATACAGTTTATTCACCAAAGAGTGCTGAAACAATAAGGAGACAAACAAAAAATGCATGTAGTGTTAAAAGCCCAGAAGGTCCCTACTAGTAACATGAAAAATGTAACAGGTTGTCAGGTTTTGCAGACTGTTGAGTTCATTTTAGCTTTTTTCAAATTTTCTCTTTTATTTATTTATTTATTTTTTTTTTTTTGTGGGCAATTTTGTGTTGCTCAAAGGATCTGGAATAGCCATAATTTCATAACATTATGAAGCAATGATCACGAGAGTCAGCGTATGATGTCCCAGTACCTAATTTTCCCCACCATGAAGTAGGCCTATACAAAGATAAGATCATAAGCTCTTTTTTCTTTTGGAACTGAAAACTGATTTTCTGTAAGTCAGTCTAAAGTTTTGAATGAGTTTCTATCTCTGTGCCTATAATTTTTACTCTATTTTTCCCTGCCAATACCTGAGCATGTATTGTTTTTTTTATGGCTGTATCATTTTTGTATTGCTGGAACTAATTTTAAACAGTCACTCACATTTTTCTGTAAAAAGGAAGAAGAACAAGAAATGAATGAAAAAGTAGCCTGTAAGTTACATACATGCATCATAAAGTTGCTTGTTAAATGCTAAGATTAATTGATTTCAGAAAATGCAGCCTTGATTGACTTTTCCCCTGGGTCATGGCACGATTGCTTTGGTCTGCACTAGAGAATTGAAAATACGCAAGACCTTCATAATTTGGTGCATTTTTCAGGTTTGCACTGTTCCCTTTATCTGTGTGTCTTCTTGTCACTCTTATAGATTCTTGCTAACTCAATAGAATATGTTATGCACATTAACTTTTTTTTTTAAATTTGAATGTACCTAATAGTAAACAGGCAGGCCTTGTGGATTATCTCTAAATGTACTCAATGTAAACTAAACCATAGACTAGCTTCCTAATGACAAAAAAGCATCACTAAACTGAAAAATGAAAAACGTAAACTGACCCCAACAAGAAGGATCTGTATCACTGACGTATGATACTATTTGCATTAGCAATTTTTTAAAGATCTCTTTATATATAGAACTAATTGACTGAAATATTTTATGACATGCCTCAAGATCTCTAAAAATCTACTAATTTTTTAGCTTTTTTTAAGTGAGACAAGGCTATGGTTCTGAAAACTTCTTTCCTGCAAAGGGTTTAGTCAAAGAAAATTATTATTGTTTATTAATATGGACCTACTGAGCACACCACAAAAGAAATCCAGCTATTGTTGGTTATCTTACTTATTCTAGTTTTGCCATTCTTATCCAGTTTATTACTTTTAAACACTGACATATATTAAAGTTAAATTCCAGCACCACTCTCTGGCTATTCTCAAGCTGTAATATCTGGCATCATGTAGTAAAACACAGACATATCTCCTTTAGCTTACACCGTTCTACTATTACCAGCTATACAAGTCCTGTTCATTTTCCATGTTTACATTGTAGTTGCTGCACAAATGCCCTGAAAGGCAATAAAACAACTACCACACAGAGTTCCATCATTTTG